>NW_019384340.1:685223-728331 GCF_000671375.1 Centruroides sculpturatus | reverse complement strand
TACAGTACTGTAATTTTATACATTTCTTGTGAAAGAAACATTTCTTATTCAACGGTGATTAAAATTATTTATGTTAATGATGTCTCCAAAGTTCAACGAAGTTTTCGCAGAAAAATAAGTTATCAGAAATCGGCCGCGGTTTGGTGTGCTGCTCCGCGACGAAAACAAGCTTGAGCAATGGCGATGTCGAATGGTGCACACTCGGTAAGTAATCCTACAATTTTTTGTTTATAGCGTAGTTTATACGGATTATTTCCAAAAAAAAAATATACGTATTTTGGAAATGTTGAGTCGGATTAGTCTAGAATCGATTAATTTTATGGAAGAAAACCTTTCAAACAGTCATAGTCCGTAAACTTCACACGTGTCGGGCTGTGATTGGCAAGGACTCATAAGAAATCGATTCATAAAGAACGGAACGTATCTACCGTCTTATAGGGGAGGTCGACTGTAATCATAAATTAAAGATAAGTTTTTACCTTTGACTCCCTCACGTTCATAAACAGCTATTTCCTTTTTTTTAAATGACTTATCATAATCCTTCTCAGTACTAGTTTCTTTTCGTTTCATGAAGTTTTCTTTCTCACGCTTTAGTTGGATCTCCGATTCTTATTCCAATGTGAAATTCAGGGAATGAATGCGGGTTATCTGGATCATCGTTTCCGTTTTCATATTATCCTCAGTTATTGCTGCTGGTTCCCCTACATATGTATTTACTCGATTCAGCATATTTTTCATCTCCTGGCGCATTACATTTTTTTCGGTATTGTGAAAGAATAATCGTGCTTTCTAACTTTTTGGTTATAGTTTTTCGGATTCTGTATATAAATCAACATCCCTGTGACCTCGATAAGACGCCGTTCTATGATTCTTTTGCGTCCTGGCTTGTGTCCTGCCTTTTTAGTTTGTCTAAGATAAATTTCAGGGTTGTGTCAGCAGTTATCAAACTCGACTCTCTTCTACAGAGAGCTTTTACGGCCAGTTTATAGGTTAGGTTTCGTGGACAAGCCGCGAGGCTGCAGCTCTCCATGGGCTTAAACTGAGATCGTTCCGTCACATGATTCATTGACGTCACAACCGACCGTAAATTAGAATTATGCACCAGGACTAGGAGAGGAGTTACTTATTTTATTTAGCGCGAAGACACTTTATTTAGCGAGAGCGGAAAGTCAACTGGCAATTAGATCAGCAGAGGTAAAAGGGCAGGCAGTACGGTGTAGAGAGGGGGTGTAGCATGTATCACACTGAACGGCAACGTCGCCCTCGCCGCCGAGCGATAGCACACGTAGAAACGCGGCAACAGCGACAACGTAGACTTTTACGCCATTATTTAGAAAGTTAATTGAGTATTTGCGGATCCGCAGCGCTGGATCCAGCACCTGATGCTGGATCCAGCAGGCCGAAGAATACGCTGGATCCAGCTGGATTGCTGGATGAGGGATCCAGCAATTGCAATCCCTAATTATGTACAGTACAGTACATACATATTGACGATTATTGTTGTTAAATATTTTATTGTATAAAAGGAACTATGAAGTGGAAAGAACCTCTTATGAAGGAAACACGATAATAAAATTAAAATTAGCTTTCTTCCATGGAATCGATAACATCTCCATTTTCCAAGTCCAAAATCTTTTTTGGAACGCCTTTTTTATGCGAAGTGTTTTGCATTTGTCTAGGCTAAAATGCAAAACACTCGGCCATGTGTATGTCCTTCGTGTATGAATGTGTGATTTGTAGGAGCTGCTGAAGTTGTTTTTGTGTGGATGCATAAAGTTTTATGTCGTTTATGTGCGTGAGATGTGACAGTGTAAACTGTGTTGTTTTTCATGTCTGATATTGTAACCATATTGGTTGTTGTTTAACATGTTGGATAATGGGTTCGGGGCTAGGCAGAACCAGAGAAGACTTGGAATCTCCTTGAAAAATTACTCCCCTAATGAATATTTGATTTGTTTGTATGTGAGTGTTATGAATCCTGAGATGTAATGTTTTCCAGTGCTGCATAATGTTTTCGAAGAATGCAATGAGTGATGCATGTATTTTGTACATGTGTAGAATATATAGCAGCCAACTGTGTGGAACACTGTCGAATGCTTTTCTGTAGTGTATGTATGCCATGTGTATGTTTCTGTGTTGTTTGTGTGCTTGCCGTAGAATGACCGAATCTATGAGTAACTGTTCTTTGTATCCCCTGTGATTTCTACGGCAACCTTTTTGTTGTTCTGTAAGAATGTCGTGTTCTTCAACATGTTCGTATATTTTGTTTGTGATACAGGATTTTAATAATTTGCAGAGTGTTGGAAGACATATACACTTGATCTGTATTGTGTGGGGTCTGTGGTTTTGTTGTTTTTAGGTTTCATATAGGTAATGTCCAGAGTAAGAAATTTTGGCATGTCTTGTGGATTGATGATGATGATGTGTGTTAAATGTTTAGCTAGTTCCTGGTGCAGTGATGTAAACTTTTTGTACCTGAAATTGTGAAACGTACACCAGGTGTCTTCTGTGAAATCCGGAATTTTTACCGATTTTCCCGATTAATATCCCGTATTTTCCTAAACCCCCAATTAAATTTTTCTTTAAATACTAAGCTGAAACCTAACTTAAAAAAGAGAAAAATTCCAATCTCCCCGTTTGTTCAAAGTAAACATCCGTCCACTTCGGAAATAATCCCACATTCCAACTCCAAAGTTGATAGTTAGCATGGTCCCAGGGACAACTTTGACCTATCTGCGTACCTTTTACTTCACAACAAATAATCACGTGACTATTCTCCCACGACGAAACTATAAAAGCCACTTGCTATCCCCTCTCGGGGGAGTCGTTCATCAACCGGCTAGTGTCCGGCAACTGCTTTAATATTGTGTCCTATCCATATATTGTGTCCTTCCAATATTGTGTACCATTTCTGGACCAGTTGGATACCAGTATCTTTTTTCCTCAAGAAAATCGAAATACAGGAAGATGTATGGAACAGATTTTTGTAAACTCTTTCTCGGCCCTTCGCGTTTTAGGGACTCAGAATTTTCCCTCGATAATAGTTATTGTATCGTCTATGGATGTAGCTAATAAATCGTTGTTTCCTTGTTAAATTGGTGTCCTCTTTTACTCGTATATCGCCTGTCACCTTACCGACGGCACTCCTCCCTCCTCCACTCGACCCGAAACATTAAATCCCGTTACAACGGGGTAAATAAAAGGAAAAATTTTTAAGCCATCTTGACAGTGAGAAGGTTTAACAACCTGTTGCCGGATTGGGAGACTTCCAACCTCCCCGGCGGTTCACACTTCCAATTGTGTGTTCTGTTAACAGCATACTGAATGTCGTGTACGTTTATTTCAGCACAGGGCATGGTATGTTGTGCAAGTTTTCCTTCTCCTCCTCGATCCAGCCTGCATCAGCATTGTGTGTAACAGCATTGGACCAAAGAGAAGACCAATAAGTTGTGAGTTCTTCTTCTATTGGTGTGCCACTGTACTGTGTATCAGTGTTTGTTTTGATACTAATTTCAGTATTAAATGCTTAATTTCAGGTAGCCAACTGTTTAAACTGGCTACCCGAATTGAGCATTTAATACAGATAATAGTATGGAGCCAGAATAAAACAGGTAATAAAACATTCGTGACAGGTAATAAAATTAAAAATCTAATTCCCTTAAAATTAATTAAAATTTAATTTTAATTAATTAAATTNGTATCCTCTATGAATGTAGCTAATAAATCGTTGTTTCCTTGTTAAATTGGTGTCCTCTTTTACTCGTATATCGCCTGTCACCTTACCGACGGCACTCCTCCCTCCTCCACTCGACCCGAAACATTAAATCCCGTTACAGCTGGGTAAATAAAAGGAAAAATTTTTAAGCCATCTTGACAGTGAGAAGGTTTAACAACCTGTACCGGATTGGGAGACTTCCAACCTCCCCGGCGGTTCACACTTCCAATTGTGTGTTCTGTTAACAGCGTACCGAATGCCGTGTATGTTTATTTCAGCACATGGCATAGTTGGTATGTTGTACAAGTTTTCCTTCTCCTCCTCGATCCAGCCTGCATCAGCATTGTGTGTAACAGCACCGGACCAAAGAGAAGACCAATAAATTGTGAGTTCTTCTTCTGTTGGTGTGTCACTGTACTGTGTATCAGTGTTTGTTTTGATACTAATTTGTCTGTAAAAGAGTTTTTCATTGTTTGTAAATAACTTATTTTGTTATTTTCGTAGTGTACATGTTTTTTATCGTTTGAGTCTACGTGCTTTGGCTGCAAGTTTTTGTTTTAGTGCCATTTTACACAACATTTAATATTCCTGTAGAAGAAATTTTCTGTTGTGAAAATGGTGATGGTGACAACAGCAATGAAGGAAACGGTGCATTCTGCAAATCAAAGTGCTGTGAATATTAGACAACAATTAATATTACAGAGATTCTGCTTTTATTCATATTCATTTTTTCCAGTCTTAATAAAGTAACTAATTTGTAATTAATCTATGCTTTTAACTCTCTTTTTATATCTTCGTGACAGGTAATAAAATTAAAAATCTAATTTCCTTAAAATGAATTAAAATTTAATTTTACTTAATTAAATTGTGTGTGGTGTGTGAACGATTCTGTTCACCCTATTTGATGCTTAATAACTCCTGTGCTTTTAGTTGAAAATTTCTGAAATTTTGTAGGGAAATTTTGTTTATTAGGGAATTTACGCTATTAAATTTTGGTGATTAAAGGTTAAGGGGGTGTGGAGATAAAGTGAGTCGTGTGTATCTCCAGTAGGGTCGGACTTAATGACGGTTTTTAATCGTTATTACCGTTTACCTTAAATTATGTGTATTTGCTGTTTAATTTTACGGAAGTGGGTATTGTTTAATGTCTACGAACGGACGAATTCACTTTCTTTTATTTCTAATGGAGAAAATTGATTCTGACTTCGAACGATTCGGAGATCGAATGGCATTCTGAAACGAATTAAATTCATTTCAGAATGCTCAAAACATTACTGTACTGTATTTTAAAAGAGCTTTTGCTGCCATCTGTTGAAAGAATAAAGAATTTGTTATGACAAAATTATAAGATTTTATCACACGTTGTAATCAAACTTTTAATAAAAATAATAATATTTTTCTAGTTTTTCTAGTAATATTTTTGTGAGGTATTAAAAATTTGTAATCTCTCTCTCTCTCTCTCTCTCTCTCTCTCTCTCTCCATGAAATGCAAATACCCCTGTGTAACGTGCCGTCTAATAAATGTTTAAGTGTAGTAAATTGTGTCGAGTGAATCAATTCCAACTGAATCTCGTCCTTTCCTACTGCATCCTCTCGTATTGCTATTCAGAAAAACGCTCAAAACTTCGTGTAGTAGTCGTAACGTACTTGGTATCAGAAGGAAAGACAGTAGTAGGATCTCATAGTGTTGCCTGGACGTCACTCACAGTGGTGTCAGAATTACCACACACCATCGCAGAAACCTCAAAGTACGTTTCGTTTTCGTTAGCCACGTGAGATAATTAAGCTTTTCTTATCGATCATTCTCTCAAGTTGCCATTAAGAATGTAACGAAAGTAAAAAGAACATGGCGACTTTAGGTGTTCATTTAATGACATTTTAATACAAATAAATTTGGCTAACTCTAGTACACGACAATACTAAGAATACATGCTTCGTTTGGCCATCCGGCCCATCTCATTTTAAGTTAACGTGAATAAGCATTACACAAGTTGAGCATTCAAAGAAAGAATACACACGGTGTTATCGCTGATGAACTGTTGCAGGCCAAGCTTATATCTACGCAAACAAGACAATTGTCTAGGGCCTGGATCTGATAGGATTCCATAAATGGATTTTCAAATTTACATATAAATAAGTGTATTTTAATTTTAAGTATACAATGAACAATTTGAACATAGTGACATTAAGTTAAACTCCCGAAAGAGCCCTAATAAATGTAACAAATGAAGTCCCTATTCCAAGCTCTAAAAAACGAAATCTTCTTAATCTTCTACTTTCTACAGTAAATAAAGTATTCTAATTAGAAAAATATTAATAAAATAAATTAACTTTAAAGTAGAAAGCTCAAAAAAGAAAAAAGCTTACCATAGAATGTTTGTTTTATTAAATCATGCGACTTTCGGTTGTGATGAATCCTCAGACGAGAATAAACTTGTTATTTCGGCTGTTAAATATTGAATTAAAATGAATATTGAATCTTTTATAGTCAACGAAGTTTATAGAAGAAGTCTAAAAGAATTTTTCTACAATACAAAAGACTTTTCAGTTTGTATTATAGAATTTTAACATTGATTTGAGACTATTGAATTCACTACAGACTATGGTCACACTTAATTCATTCTTCTAATACAGTATAATGAAATAAGACAATGGGCAATCTACAAAGCGGGAATGACTACTGAGAGGAATTTTTATGGGAACTCTCCCAAAAAAAACTAGTTCTTCGGGTTCAAACCCGCGACCAATTACAAGTGTTAAATTGATTTGTCAATTCTACTTACGAAAGATCAAAGGGGAAATATAATTATCAGATAAAACATATAATAAGAGAACGCAAGATCTTCCTATTGCAAAATATACAATGAATAAACAGAATTAAATTAGAAACTGTAATACTTATTATCATATTTGCATGTAATGCTATATTTGAGTATTTTATTCCGGTGGTAGTAGCTTAAAAAAGAAAGTCGTCTCCGTACTTTACGTTAATTTTAATTAATGATTGTGTGAAATGTAGTGAAAATTTGAATATTAGTCAGCAATTATATGTAAGATTACACAATAAATAGGTAAAATCAACACAAAAAAGTAGTCTAAAGAAATAAATATAAATTCAATTTTTTTTTAAATAATTACCTGTGTTTTCTTTATTGTCGACGTCGTTACTTTGCTTCTGAATTTTGTTCAACTTTCTCTTTATGAAATAGAAAATTATGCAGAGAAGGAAGCAGATTAAAGCTTGAAACAGTCCATAAAAGTATGGAAACAACATAATTGAGGAATGTTTCTAATAATGAAGAGTTTTTAATAAAATAATTTCAGATAATCCAATAATCTAAAATATAAATGAAAGACACGTACGGAGGTATCAAAGGATAGAGTAATGATGCCGAGTGCAACAGTAAAATTTTGAATCCCGCACTCGATAGCTATTGCCTTGCAAGCCGATTTGGAATTTCTACAGATGAATGCTATGACGTATCCAATTACCATTCCGGTTAAAGGAGATAATAAAGACGTAACAATAATTTTCCACGATGTTAAATTAAACATGTGATGAAAGGAGATTACCTCTATTATCCCGAAGACTATAATCATTAACACGGTTGTTGCACTTCCCCACTGTTAATGAAAATCCAAAATGTAATTTCAAAATACTTAATACTATAACTGTTTACGAAATCATATTTTATACCTTAGTGATATAAACAGATAATTTAGTAGCTTTCCATTTTATTATCATACCCAAAATTACGGGAGGAACAATCATTAATAACGATAATGCAATATTGCCGTAAGGTATTATTAACTTTTTAGCTTCTGTATTACTCGCATATATCCATATATTCAAAGGCATCATGCCTAGGCATACCACGATAGATACTGTCGTCATAGTCACACTGAAAAATGATAAATATTAATTTTATAGAGAGTATTCTATGCAGTTAAATATAGTAAACGATTTCTACATACCTCAGGGAAACGTCACCATCTAAATAATATGTGAATAAATTAGAAATTGCACCTCCAGGACAGCACGATATAATAAGTAAACCAGCCGCTACAGTTGATTCGAATTGAAATATAACATTATAAAGAAATCCATTCAATGGCATTATAACGAATTGGCAAAAGAGTCCAATGGCTGGACCAACGGGTTTTCGAAACTGTTTATAAATCTATTCACATAAGAAATGTATTATATAATATGTTAATTAAACAAGAGATAAAGGGAAATAAGTATCAAAACCTGATTCCAAGAGATGTCTGCACCCATAGCAATCATCGAGATTATCAGAAAAATTATTGCAAGAATGTTTTCAGCCTTTTTAAGATCTTTGTTGATATAATGAATGGGTGTATCATTAGACGTTGAATTACTTTCCAGGAAATCCAACGTATTGTTTTCCATGTCGAATTCACTACACCAAATTAAAAAAAAAAAAATTAAATTTTTGTTTGAGTTGTACTCAACTTTCAATATTTGCAGGGAGTGGTCGAGGTGACAGCCTGAAAAATTTCTGGGGATCGAATCCCCAGAAATTTTTCAGGGGGTGATCCGACCGAATATGTCGGGCGCATCCGTCACCACCCGGCCTCTCCCTTATGGGACTGGTCGAACCCATAATGGGCTTGCAAAAAGAGATCCTCTTAGTGCCCACAGGGCGGAAAGAATTTAAAAGAAAAGGTCTGTAAGAGGTTTAAGCTTAATTCTCATTAAATAAATTCTTGCAAATATTATGTTTTGATTTTACATACCTTTCTCTTCGTACAATATGTTAAAATGCGTCTTAGAAATCAAATTTATATACGTGTTAACCCTAAACACTTACACTCGAATTCTATCGCGCAGAAAAATTATGTCTCATAATGCAGATTAAGCAGTTTATTTCTGTTCTGTCATTAAATATAATTGATATTATTGAAAAATTTTGAATATTTTATTCCTTTCTCTTTATCATTGCGCCACCGCTAAAAGACTATTTTTAACTTTTTTGCATTTGGAGGGGGATGAGTAGCATACAATAGCAAGTCAACTCCGCTGTATATAATATTGGAAAGTTATTTCATACTTTGACGTGGCTTTTTTTCTATGTTTATAGTATGTTCTGTTTAGTTATATAATGGAGGAAACCCGGAAAAACTCCAATTGGCCTGTCAAAGAAGCACTTGAGCAGAACGACTTAAATATATAGGGGGAAACAAATCAATATATGCTGTGGGACATGCTAAAAATTATTACCACGTGAAGAGGATAAGATGCTAATAGAGAAATTGAAGGAAAGTTCTCACCCCACAGTCTCCATCAGATGTGTAGTTCTGTGTGGCGAAGAACCTGTCTGTCCGTTTACACAGTTGAAGGGGCAGAAGGTGACAGAGAGAAGGCACCTTCTAAAGTGATATTTAGAAAAGTTTGATTTTTAATGGAAGTGCTATTTATGGAAAAGTGAAGCATTAATTTACTATAGTTTTAAACAGTTGAAAATAAGTGAGAAGGTATACAGCGAACCCGTCATCCATCAAATGATACTACTCCTGAGGCTCAGACAAGACTAGGGGTGCCCAATTGGGTAGAGAATAATAGTCTATGATAGAATGAAGTGATAAGTGTAGCTGGCAAACAAACACCCACAGAGGTGGCTGCGGAAGAACCAAGCATGCCAAGATCAGAGGGAAGATTGCCGCGTATCGTGCCAGGAGACGAAGCGGTAAACACAAAACTATGTAGCTCATAGCTGATCAGCAGAAGAAGACATGGCCACTCCCCGAAGGAGAGACAAAAGAGATAGATTCATAAGAAGTAAAGGTGGGGAAGATAGTGAAATAACAGAGAGGTGCCAGACTGGCTACGAGTATGTTGAAGGACATGGTAAGAAGACATTTTATTCTTTCTTCAAATTTGTGAATATTTTTAAATTTATTACTGTCCTGTTCAAGGACAATAATAAAAATAATAGTTTAGTATTTCAAATAATAATGTCCAAAGACACGACTATTTGAAGTATTTTTGCATTGTATTTACCTGAGCGATTACGCTATTTGAAATATAACGTTTGCAGTTTATTGTCTGAATTTTAGAAAACAATTTCTACGTTAGATTTTAACAATTTTTATGTTAAAATTCTGCGTGGAGACCTGTTCCGTGCATAAATTATTTTTTGGATAATATAATTAACTTTCAGATAAGATATAATCAAGTAAAACTTAATATTTGACGCTTAATAACAAAAAGATATTTTGACATTTTTGGGTTCTGTTTTCTGGAATATAAAGAAAGAGAGTTATTTAATGTTTCTGAAGAGTTTGGTGAATTTCGGTTGAACTATGGAAGAGTTATCCGATTTCAAAGAAAAATTTCTTTGAACTCGGATAACTCGGGTTTATTGTGATTTATTTCTTTATTAAAAAAGTTGATATATTTAATATTTTTTCCGTTTTATTCAGGTGCCGTTTTTTTTACAGGTTTTAACGTACATGTTTTCTTTGTTACAATATTAAATTCTGAATTAAAATGATCTTTATACAAAATAATTTGTACATAAAATATTTTATTTTATCTTTAATAAATTTCAAACTTTTTAGCTTATAAATTTCTTACGAAACAAAATACTATATTTTATGACATTTATATTATATAAAGCGAAATAGTTTCTATATCATTAGTTTTATACAGATTTGTTGCATACAACTGACCTATATACTAATATTATGAACCTGTATTTGAAGATAAAGGAAAATCGAAACTACTCTTTTCATGCGTTGTTTACTTATTAATATTGTTAAATAATAATTAAAAGCATTATATAAATTTCTTATAACTATAAAAATAGCAAACTAACTTTATGAATAATAAAATATACTGCATAATAATTTTACTAAAGGAATACTTGTACCGTTATATTACTAAACAAAATTTGAAAAATTTTCGATGAATGTGTTTTGAAAAGTCGTATATTATTAGTTTTATAAATATTATAACATGTACTGTACTATATATAATTTTATCTGAAACTTGACAATATTTGCTTTGTCATATCAAACTTTGTTTTCTACTACAGTACAATTAAACCTCAATTTAGAGCCTTCAATTGTTCTCTACAGAGGCTGGCGCTAAATTGGAGAACTTCAAAATAAAGTTACATGAATTAATAGGATATACACACAAATTTGTACTTGACTGTCCAATAGGCTTCAAGAGACAATTCCTTATGTTTAATCATCAATCCACGATCAGTGGATATAGCTACCAGTTCTTCTGTTAATAAAGAGGTCGAGGCCGAAGTTTTCACGTTGAGCGCCGCCTTCCTGTAAGCCTAGAAGTTTGACGATGGCGTTTGGAACGTCGAGCATGATACCACTGACGTTCCAAACGCCATTGTCAAACTTCTAGGCTTACAAGATGGCGGCGCTCAACGTCCGACGTTCACGTTTTCGCGTTGAAATCTTCGGCCGCAACCTCGCTAGTATTCAAAATATCGAGCTGCTGAAATGTATCGGCCAAATACTGTAACCTGGCAATCCAAACTTCGCACCGAAGGAGGTTACAAAAATATAACTGTTTTAGCTCTTTAACTCTTTCATGCTCGGGCTGTCTACCGATTTAAACCAATTGTCCTTTCCTTTCGTTCACGTGTCAGCAGTTACGTTCAACTCCTTCCTCTCATCCCATGGAAAATTTTCAACTTTTATGTAACTATTACAAATATGGTTTTTTAGCCGTGTCAAGCGACTGACCGACGTTTTGTTTGAGACACAGTTCATATTTTCGATACTCTGGCAACGGACCAGTACATCATACCAATTGTGCAGACGGCACTCGACACGGTCCAACAAGTCGATGCCCGATTGCACGTCGCACTGCGAACTCTCATCAGACTAAACGGAATTCACATCCTACCATCATTTTCTGAAGTATTGCAATTGAACGAGAAACAGCTATGATGCAAGCCATTTATGAAGAAATGGAATCTTTAAAACGAAACGATGCATGGAGGTTAGTCGAACGTCCGAAGAATGCACAACATTTAAAACATCGCATGATTACTTTGAGTAACTCGGGTGCATTCGAAAGATGTTGAGCGGATGTCGCCTGTACCCGACAAGAAATGGGCGGTTGTCGTATTTCCGAACGAAAGCACCTTGTCTCTGGTCGAGTACCTGAGACGACGATACCCGGAAGTGACAGAATGGAATCGATATTTTGGGGAGGGATGTACAGTACCACATGATCTAAGTTAGAAGTATTTGAACGTAACTACCGAGTTTCGTAGCAATTGGTCGAACGGCCTAAGAGTGTATACAGAACAAACAAACAAGCAAACATCCTTATTTATATATAGATAGATATTGTAACATGTATGAATGGAATTTATACGTATAAAGATATAACGTGTTTGTTTGTTTATAGTATTTATAGTAAATACAACACTATAAATACTATAAACAAACACGTTATAGATGTTATTGTATGTGGGGGGCACGGATTTTTTTTTCTTTAGAAAACTTACTTTTATAAATTTCGTTTAGATTTACTATAACTTTATTAATAAGTGAGAATTTTTATGTGGATGAAATTTTAAAATTAAAGTTTTATTATTTACAATCATTTCATTTAATTAATATGTACTGTACTGTACAATACTAATGTTTTAATTGCAACGTAGATGTGAAAGCCATGAAAAATACTGCGGTATCATCCTAAGATAATCAGAGGTGGAACCTCAACTAATTATATAATACCAATCTGCAGTTTTTAGTATAGAAAAGTTGATCTCGTATTCAGAGGCGATAGTAGATTCTTTGTTCTTGACATTTACAATATTAATATTAGTATACATTTTATTATATTATTATATAATATTAGCTTATATTAGCATTAATATTAGCGTAAAGTATATATATATATGTGTGTGTTTTAAAAACTTTTTTCTAGAAATAAGGGAGAAATAAGAAGAGAAGGGAAGAAAAAATATTTCTCTCCTTCTGTTCTTATTTTCTCCCTTATTTCTATGGAAAAAAAAAACTAATATTTATTTCTAATAAATTGAATACAACATTTTTCAATAAGTCATATTAAAATTAGATATATTTTTTTCATCATTCTGCAATATTTATACAGCAGAAGCTAAATATATCCTGCAGGAAAAACACACGAATTATCAGAATGATCTCTATCGATATACTTCCTTAGATAATAAAAAATATAATTTAAATTTTTATAATAATAGTAATAATAAAATTAGGTGTAATATTTTCAATTGCGTCAATATTAATAATATAAAATATATAAATTATATACTCGAGGTTAAAGATTATTTCATAATTTACAATTTAACGCTTGAAATTTAAATCTATCGAAACTGTAATAAATATCCTGCAAATTTTTATACAAAAATTTCTTCGAAAAGAATTACATCAAATGAGATTTGGTTGACTCCGAGACAACATTTACTTTGTTCACACACGAATAATTTTTTTAATTAAAGTATTATTATGATTTCGTTATATATATTGAAATATTTAATACTTTTTATACACGTTATAGGTAAGTATTGTTTATGTTTTATTTATATTTAAATTGTTTTTATCTATAGAAATATTCATACAACGTCTTTGTGTCTTGTCTTTTATCAATACAACGTTCGGCCTTTTAATTGTGAATAATTTTTCTATTATTAAAATAATTCTTACAACCCCTAATATTCATTCTATACTTCAATTTTATTTGCTATTTAAATTTAATTTTGTTATTTATTCACAACGTCACTTCACTGTTTAAGTATTACAGGTAGATGGTTCATTTCGCACTTCCTGTTTTAACAGATTAAGTTCTATAATTCTACTGAATAGTATTAGGTTAGAGGATCATTTGTTTTACTTATTTTAACTATTTATGATACATTTTTAAAAATTATTTTACAGAATTTTCCATGATATTATTACTTCTTCTTTGTCAGACTACGCATTTTGTCGTAGTTTTACCTTCGGAAATATTTTATAAACACGACTGGAGTAAGATTACAGTAGAATTTCCCCCAAATCCGTGTGAAGAAAGTGGCTTAAAATGTTCGGAAAATCGATCTTGGTATGTATTATATTACTTTTATTATGGAATAATTGCTGTAAATGGAAACAAAAACATTACTTGATAGTCTAGAAGTTCGAGTATAACGAATTTAATTCAAAATATTTCAAGATCGTTAACATATTTATACATTTTCTATTTTTTTAAGTGTGTTTATTTAGAAATTACTCATTTATAAATGCGGTCGAGGATTAAAAAAAAAACATAAAATGCTTGAACGAATTTCGTATTCATTATATGTTATTTACTACTATTTAAAAAGTACGTAAACATGCTTCACATATTTTCGCAATAGTAACTACGACTAACAAGAAGCCCCAATTATAGGTCTTTATAGCATATAAAAGAATATAATATTAAAATATTTCTTGTTTTTTTAGTTAAATTAAAATAAAGATAAGAAGATTCTTTAATATTTAATTATTTTATAGTACTCTTAAAGTAATTTAATTATTATACAGTCGACCCCCCTATAACACTGTTGATAATTCCGTTTTATATGAATTCCATGTTGTACGAGTCACTTAGATTTTATAGACATATAAAACGGAATTATCAACAGTGTTATAGGGGGGTCGACTGTAATTGCTTTATAACAATTAAATAAATTACTTTTTAACATCATAAAAAAATTAAAATCTGCTATTAAAATTATATTATAAAAGTCTAAAAAGGCTTTATTTTATATGTAAAAAAAAAATTCGAATTTTCTACTTTCAAACGTCATTAGTCACCTCGAACATACAACGAAATATAAAATTAATTTAGTTATAGCACGCCCGAATGTTTAAAAAGCTGCTCTACACGTGTCGTTGCTTTGTTTCAGGAACAATGACATATGTTTATACTAAATATACTTTTATTTACTGAAGCGAAATTACTTCTATGAGGCTTACAGAATTGAGTTCGTTCTCAATATTTAATTGGCCAATTTTCCATTAATTCCGATGAGGAATCCAAAAAAAAATGTAACGAGTGTGTATTTAAATGCCAAAAAAATAGCAGTTTATTTATATATTTCTAAAATAACTTTTATATTATTCTAGGAAATTTTCAAACTCTATTTCTAACAAACAAAATGATATAACAAGAAAACATTTGAGACACATCCCATACGAAAATATTAAGAAAAGATACAAGAGATCTCAAGATGATTTTATAAAGACATTTGCTATTTTACCAGGTAAGTATTATAGAAATTTAATATTTTTATTAAAAGAAAATGTATATATTATATAGTGTAGTAAACCTTATAATATCTAATTTCATATTAAAAATTTCAAACAATAAACTATGAATTTTCTTTTATTTTAAAACATGTTTTATAGGTACAAAATGGTGCGGAGCTGGAAATAAATCGGATGGTGGTGATTTAGGTTATTTCAATGACACGGATCGGTGTTGTCGAAGACACGACAGTTGCCCAGACAGTATTAAATCTAAAGCCACGAAATATGGATTGAGGAATAACGAATCGACAACAATGTAAATTTATTTTAAAACATTTAACTTATATTTTGTAAATATATTTAACACTATAATTTTTTTAAATATTCGAATTGTAGTAATTTAATCGTGTATTATCTTTTCTTTCTTAAACAGGAGCCATTGCGATTGTGATGACGAGTTTTATTACTGTTTAAAAGAAGTTAATTCGGTCGTATCTAATAAAGTAGGAATAATGTTTTTCAATGTCTTGCAAAAGAGATGTTTTCGAAAAGACTATCCAATCGTCGAATGCAAAAATAAATCTTGGTTAGTTTCATTTAAATTACTTTTAATTGAAATTAAGTATACAATTTTACTTAATTAATTAAACATAATTATTTTCTTAGGTTTGCAAGAAGATGTAAGGAATACGAGTTTGACAGAAGTAAAAGAAAGATTTGGCAAATATTCGATGCCAAAGAATATTAGTAATGATTTGCATTGGCAACTAAACAATTATAATTTTAAAAATATCTAATTATGTTATAAAAAATGAATTCGACTAACATTTAATAAATTATTTTATTATCTTTTTATTAAAATAATTAATGAAAAATACAGTATATAAATGCTCGAAATGTTTTAATGTTTCGTTACATTTGTAAGCTTTATCAATTAATAAAGTAAATAATTGATCAGTGGACGTTGTTCAGAGATTTAATTATATAAACATTTAATATATATGTATATTTTTAAATATAAGTTATCTCTTTATAACAACTTTGATCTGAAATGTAACGATTTGTCGAAATTGTTATTTACTATGTCTAATAAAACTATTTTTATTGCATGCTTTTAAAAGAAAATATACAAATCAGAATGAAGTACCTTAATGTTTTTGTTTCATTAAGTAAAATTAATATCTTTTAGGATCAAACATTTGCCATTCTTTAGGCTTTTCTACATCAAATTCGTATTCTTGGCATACCTTGATAATTCTGTTTAAGAAAAAAAGATGAAGTATAAGTTATATTGTAAATAGAAATTTTTAATATCAATATAATAATTTATTATTATTATTATTACCCGGTCTCTTTTATGCATCCTTTAATTGGATAATCTTCACGGAAACATTTCATCTTCAATACGTTAAAAAATAAATTTCCTATAGAAAAGGAAGCTGGAGAATTTACTTCTTTTAAACATTCATAAAATTCATCATCACAATCGCAATGACTTCTGTTAAAAACAAAAAAAAAATATTTGTTACAATCTACACTTATTTTACGCTATTTTAGAAAGATTTTAATAATAATAAATCGTAATAGTTTATTATTCTAATGTTAATGAAAAATTTAAATCCCACATTCAAATTTCTAAAAGGAATGCTTTTATTATAGCGAGTTTACGGCTGAAGTTTTCGTCTGTAAAACGTCAACGTCGAACGTCGAGCGGCGCTTGACGTTCGACTTCCACGTTTGGTACAAGTACTGTATTTAAATAAGTCGTTTTTTTACCGTTTTGTTTATAATAATAATTTCTCTTATAATATTAACTTTACGATAATGCAAATTAGACGTAACTCTCTTAATTTTTTGCAGAATTATTGCAGAGATATTTGCATACATTGCCAAGGTGATCAGTTATCTCGATGTGTTTTCCCAGTATGTCTAAATAAATCTTCATTATTCTTATTTTTTGTAATTATTGACCAAATATACAATAAAAAAAACAAACTTACAGAGTTACTAATCCAGCATTATAAAGACCATACTTAGTTTGATTGGCATTGATGACATCGAAACATTGATCGTGATTACGACAGCAATCATCTGTTTTTTCGAATGTTCCTAAATCACGAGCATTGTTCGATACATTGCCAGCTCCACACCAGTTTGTACCTAGACAGAAAACGAGTTAAAGTTACTGGTTTCTTGTTATTTATCAAAGAATTTAAAACTTCTTACCTGGAAAAATAACGAGTTTCCTTAAAACTTTATTAATGGTTCTTTTAGATCTGATCTTGGATTCGGTAGTTACACTTTCACATTTCAAAAATTTTATGATTTCTTCCTCAACATCTTTGCTATTCTCTCCTATACTGTTACCAATTTTTCTAAAATTAAAATAGTTATAAAACGATCATTTTAAAATCCACTATATTCAGATGGTTTATATTATGATAAATATTCTTTATTTTATTTATAATTATGACTCGTATATTATCATTTGTTTGCAGATAACATTTAAAAAAAAGTCTACCTAGTTTTATTTTTTATTAAAATTTAATTTTTAATCAGTTAAATCGCCTATAACTGGCCCCTATTCAGGCATTACAGAAAACCCTGAAAAACTCCACGTGGCCACGACCGAACTCCCAGTGTTTAGGGAACAGAACCGCTTAGCTACTAAGAAAAATAATAATTATTATTATTTCTAGGAATAAAAAACTTAAGCATACCCATCTTCATAAAAATAGCAATTTCGAGAAGTTTTCGTAGGATCGTGGTTAGGTTCTACCAAAATCATTTTAGAGCCATAAGGATAAACATAAATTTGCGATTCTGAAATGCTGATTTCGACAAGTATAAGAATATAAAGAAGGAAACGAAGCATTTTCTGAATCGTAGAAACCAAGTATGCGTCGTAATATGTCTACAAGTAACTATATATATATTACTTTACCTTGAAATGAATTACCTTGAATGAACTTAGTTTCAAGGAAAATTCGTACCTGAACGTGTATTAACAACTACATTGGAAATTACACGTGGAAAATCAATCACTCTTAAATAAAAAAGAATTATTTGTAATTTCTATATACGTATTTATTCGTCGTTTATAATTATATAGTGTATTCGAATGAAATTTTTCCTATAAAGGGGGGACTAAAAATATCATAATAAGAACTTGTAATTAAAATCAGAGCAGTTTATTAGTAAGCCCATTTAATTTATTTATATTATTACAGTCGACCCCCTATAACACTGTTGATTATTTCGTTTTATATGAATTCTATGTTGTACAAGTCACTTAGATTTTACAAATACATGAGCCATTTACAGCCCGGCACACATATTTGTAAAATTTAAGTGACTCGTACAACATGGAATTCATATAAAACGAAATAATCAACAGTGTTATAAGGGGGATCGACTGTATTTTTTTGTTTGTTTGTTATATGACTCATATTTACAATCCCAAACTTTTTTAGATTGTAAAGAACAGTTATCGTAACAATAAAATTACGTAATTTTTCGTGTTTTACGTGAGCATAAATTTTGCACGCGCATCTATTGTACCCTTGACCTCCAGATTAAAAAAAAAAAAACACTTGCACCTTTCCTGCCATATTTTCTCAACGTTTTAATAATGACTTCTTCCTCTTCGTTTTTATTTATTAAGAAATTATATTAAAATATATACATTCTAGAATGTCGCTTCCACAATTAATAATAATTAATTGTTTCTCTACAAGTGTGTTTGTGTGGTTAAAGTAACGCAACACTTGGGCGATCTGCCTAGGGGGGATGCCTTTCCAGAGGTCTTTTTAAGAGTAACTGGCCCCTATTCAGGCATTACAGAAAACCCTGAAAAACTCCACGTGGCCACGACCGAACTCCCAGTGTTTAGGGAACAGAACCGCTTAGCTACTAAGAAAAATAATAATTATTATTATTTCTAGGAATAAAAAACTTAAGCATACCCATCTTCATAAAAATAGCAATTTCGAGAAGTTTTCGTAGGATCGTGGTTAGGTTCTACCAAAATCATTTTAGAGCCATAAGGATAAACATAAATTTGCGATTCTGAAATGCTGATTTCGACAAGTATAAGAATATAAAGAAGGAAACGAAGCATTTTCTGAATCGTAGAAACCAAGTATGCGTCGTAATATGTCTACAAGTAACTATATATATATTACTTTACCTTGAAATGAATTACCTTGAATGAACTTAGTTTCAAGGAAAATTCGTACCTGAACGTGTATTAACAACTACATTGGAAATTACACGTGGAAAATCAATCACTCTTAAATAAAAAAGAATTATTTGTAATTTCTATATACGTATTTATTCGTCGTTTATAATTATATAGTGTATTCGAATGAAATTTTTCCTATAAAGGGGGGACTAAAAATATCATAATAAGAACTTGTAATTAAAATCAGAGCAGTTTATTAGTAAGCCCATTTAATTTATTTATATTATTACAGTCGACCCCCTATAACACTGTTGATTATTTCGTTTTATATGAATTCTATGTTGTACAAGTCACTTAGATTTTACAAATACATGAGCCATTTACAGCCCGGCACACATATTTGTAAAATTTAAGTGACTCGTACAACATGGAATTCATATAAAACGAAATAATCAACAGTGTTATAAGGGGGATCGACTGTATTTTTTTGTTTGTTTGTTATATGACTCATATTTACAATCCCAAACTTTTTTAGATTGTAAAGAACAGTTATCGTAACAATAAAATTACGTAATTTTTCGTGTTTTACGTGAGCATAAATTTTGCACGCGCATCTATTGTACCCTTGACCTCCAGATTAAAAAAAAAAAACACTTGCACCTTTCCTGCCATATTTTCTCAACGTTTTAATAATGACTTCTTCCTCTTCGTTTTTATTTATTAAGAAATTATATTAAAATATATACATTCTAGAATGTCGCTTCCACAATTAATAATAATTAATTGTTTCTCTACAAGTGTGTTTGTGTGGTTAAAGTAACGCAACACTTGGGCGATCTGCCTAGGGGGGATGCCTTTCCAGAGGTCTTTTTAAGAGTAACTGGCCCCTATTCAGACGTGGAGAAAACCCGGAAAACTCCATGTCTTAGCCAAGCGCAAACTTACGACCGAACTGCCAGTGTTTAGGGGACGGAACCACTTGGCCAGTGGTGGGCCCTCAATTTATGATTTTATTATTTTTTACACCAGTTTTTTTATTGTAGTAACATTTATAATTATTATTTTTAAAAGTACTAATCTTAATCAATGTATGATAATATGTTATGATAACTACTTTTCCATTGTTTTATTTAATTTAACTTAGTTACTGTATACGAAATCGACAGCCAGCCCGAGATAGACTATGATAAATTAATAACTACTAATAAAAAACTGATTAATATACTTTTGAAATATTTTATTAGTCCTTATCCAAGAAAACAATTTAGATAAAATGAATATATTATGTGTTTTCTACACGGATTGGCAATTATGAGGTTTGTATTCATTAACAACACCATTGAAGATACATTTTCCTCTAAGTCTCGACTGAATCATTCAAAAAAGTATAAATTGTCTAATGTAAGGTTATCGTGTTGTATCTGTCAAGTGTAAGGTTATTTCGTAGCGGACTCCTACAAAATAAACGTTACTTCAGATATGTTAAAAACTGTGTCTTGCTCTACCTCAATTGTTTAATGCGTTTTTCAGTCATTAACAAAGTAACCCGTTAACACACTATCCAAAAATAAACAGGTTTTTCAAAATAAGAAAATGATCTCTTTTAGATATCGTATCAAAGATTCATTTTGACAACACTCTCCTTCTATTCAACCTTATTCTAATATCCTTCTTTTCAGAAGAATTTTTCTCTACGGTTGATGTTTCCACTGATAAGCCAGTGCTATTCTACAAAGATCAAAAAGTGCTATTTAAATATTGCATAAAATTACATAAATTTAGAAACATAAAAAATTAATCGTTCATATAATTAACTAAAAATGTTTAATTATTAACGTTTATTTTTCTTCTGTTACTATAATGAATCATATACACAAGACAGTTTTGGTTTTAAAACTTCTATTGTTTTTTTTTACACGATGACAAATGCTATTTCAATTAACGATCCAAAACCGAAAACGATTGCCATAAACATTTATATTTTAACAATTTATAATTTAAAAAACAATATTATACTTTGTGGGGATAATTTATATACTCTATTTATAAATATAATAACAGAAATCTATAGTGAAATTGATAAAAATCCATCTAAAATTCTAGAAACTCGAAAAAAGATCAATTACGCAATCTTATTAATAAATATGATGATTCATCCTATTTCTTACAATAACATTCTTCTACATTATGACAATGCTATAAGATGAACAATTACCTTTTTACAAAGTCAATATAAATACGCGCACACTGTTTATTGCGTGGTAAAATGTTGTATCTACCGGTAATTACAGTATTTCCCAGTAAATTATTGTAGAAAAAAGTATTTTGCCATTTTTTCAAAACATCAAGGACTCAATTGTCAATATTTTAAAATTATTTTGCTCTTTGAGAACTAAGAAGACTTTTTTTTCTAAGGTCCATCGGTGGATTCGCCCATGCCCACAATAGGGCGACTGGGTAGTCCGTGTCCCTCCCGGATTCCTCAGAGCGGTAGGCTAATGGATTCCAGTATTGCCTTATTGTTGACAGTTACTCGGGATTCTTTGATTTTTAAAAATTAGATTATCCGATTTCTCACATAGTAATTACTTTTGCAACACACGGCACACCTGATATACTGGAATCGGATAATGATTCACAATATTCGTCAAATGCATTCCACAACTTTACAAAAAATTGAAAAATTTTACATATCACGTCAAGCCCGCATTATCGAAATCGAATGGACTAGCTGAAGGCTATGGGCAAATAACAAAGCTAATCTTGAGATGTACAGTATTATGGAACTGACGGATATACAACTGACACTTTTGAGCTGGAGGAATACTTCTCGATGGAACCTTCCCTCTTCTGCCCAACGTTTTTTTGGACGACCTACTCTTGGTTTAATACCGTTGCATCAATTGTCACGGTTGCCTAGAAAATCAGTTTTTGCATCTATTTAAGTAATCAGAGAAAAGCAACGTGTGGCAGCCACTACTTCTTCAATGAATCTGCAAATGTAATACAAAGCCAATCAGTTTGACTGAAGACAGCACCAGGAAATTGGGTTCCAGCTACAGTTTATAGCATTGCAAAGACACCGCATTCTTATATAATTAGAACTGGTGACAACGGAATCCTTCGTCGCAACGGTGAAGGGCTACGACCAACCACAGCAAGGATCACCCAAACGCCAGATAGCAATTAGACCTTCTAAGTATTCAAGGTAGTGAAGAAAGCTCGGAACACCAAGACGTAGTTCAGTTTCTGAATCCGACAGCATTAAGTGATATCGTTGATCAAAGGGTACCTCATTCGTACTATAACGTAGTGCAGTGATTCTCAACTTATTTTCGTCACGCACACTTTTAATAATTTAAAAATTTGGCGGCACACACGGCCGCCAAATTTTTGGCGGTTACTTGGTAAGTACCGCAGGACAATCGGCGACGTCATAACACTGATTTTTAAACGCAGTTGGTTATTTAGGTCACGTTTTCTAAACGTTAAAAACTGTGTCTTGCTCTACCTCAATTGTTCAGTGCGTTTTTCAGTCATTAACAAAGTAACCCGTTAATACGGTATCCAAAAATAAACACGTCTTTTAAAATAAGAAAATGTTCTCTTTCAGATATCGTATAAAAGATGCGTGCTTCATTTTGACTTTAAACAATACTCTCCTTCTATTTAACCTTATTCTATCCTTCCTTTCAGAAGAATTTTTCCCTACGGATAATGTTTCCACTGATAAGCCAGATGAAACATAATATGAGCTACTGGCAGGTATTTGCTATTCTACAAAGATCAAAAAGTGCTATTTAAATATTGTTGAAAATTACATAAATTTTGAAACAAAAAGTTAATTGTTCATAATTCACTTAAAAAGTTTAATTATTAAATGTAATTTAATTCCCGTCATCGTTGTCGTTAAACAAACAATGAAGACGATTTTGTATATCGTAAAAGCTTTTATTCCGGAATCTGTCGTTTATAATGTGTCGATGTGAGGTTTCCATTGGTATAATTTCGTAGAATAGTTGAGTACCCGAGAGTAATCTTCCTCCGATGTGGGACCCGGGTCTCGAATCCAAGACGTGTCGATACAATTACGCGCTTGACACGACGTTGATTTGTATAGGATTGGTAGGTATTTACCAGTGCCACAAATTATACGCTTCACCCGCTTCGGTCCGAGTGCAGTGGCCAGGCCTAGGCTGGAAGTATCGTCATTTTAAGTATCATCACGGCAAACCTCGGCGCCAGGTAAGGATGTATTATTTAATGCATCAATCGGCACGAGTTTCGTCAATCGAAGATTCTACGATTTCGTCAGTTTCGTTACAACACATCCTTACAAACACCCCTCACTATAATACAGTATTCACAATTGAACCATTCTGTAGTTCGTTCGTCGCATCCAGTCACTTACATATCACGCTTCGTTACCGTATACGACACCGTCACATAACACCAACACCGCTTCCCAAAATCCAACCTCTAGGTCCACGTGCTGGGAAGCGGAAACGTCACTCGACGTTTTCGAGTGGCGGCTAAAGAGGCTCTGGTACACTGAATATACACACTCTTAATCTTCTCTGAGCAACTTTGTCAAGAGAAATATAAGGGATATTTACACAATGCTAAAACTTATAGGGATGAAGATTTTTAAAGATATTTTCATCGAAAAGCGCGGATTTTGTGTTTAAACTGTTTCGTAAGGATGAAGGAATCATCTAATTATCAGTAATTTTGGGGTAAAGAACTGATGGTTGATTCCTTTACTCTATTTTAATGGTAAACGGGAAAAGGTTCTTCTTATTACCTATTTACAAAAAATACGACGCTGAAAGTAACGTGCCGAACACTTAAATTTTGTATTTTTTGCTTCCGGAAAATTAACATATGAGCATATTTGAAATTAATTAAATATTCTTTTCCTAATAACAATATAGTGAATTTATAGTATTATATCTTACATATTAATAGTGTGAAATAATTTTGTAAATTTATTAGTTTTAAAAATATAGTTAAGTACTTATAATAATAATTATTTTTAATAACTGTAAAGTTAATTTTCCCTTTCCTTTTACAGTAAGCGTCAAAATCCTCCCAATGCATATATTCTTTTTACTATTATTGGTAAAATAATTGCGTTATTTAGATAATTATATACGTAAACATATAAATATGCAAATAAATTTAAAGTTTATCGTAATAAATGTGCTTTGAAACATTTTCCAGTTCTTTTAAAGTCTCTTGCCTTCATTGGTTGGATTTTGGTACTTACTGTTTATAGTGACGAGGCAAAGTGTTCACTTGAATAAATCTTAAACTAACCTATTCCTGTATTTATTTTGTAAGAGATTGTAAATAATGAGCATATATAGCCTATAAAGCATCAATTGTTATTTAATATATAATATAATCAATTAATAAAATAATTACAGAAATCTCTCAAACATCTCAAAGTTTATTGCTTCATTGGGAAGTTATAATTTATTTATATTTAGCGTTGTTGGAGTAAAGTTCACAACTACTTTATTTACAAAGAAAACATTTTTAAAATGATTTTTAACTAGATACAATGTCTCCGGTCCTATTTCAAAAGTTGTTACGTAATTACAGATATAATATTGATATGAAACTATTCAAAAGGTAGGTCACGGGTCACGGGTGGGTATGCTCATACGTTAATTTCCTGGTCACAGGAAACAAAAAATACAAATTTACACTGCAAAAGTGTTCGGCCCGTTACTTTCAGCGTCGTATTTTTTGTAAATAGGGAATAAGAAGAACCTCTTTCCCATTTACCATTAAAATAAAGGAATCAACCATCAGTGCTTTACCTCAAAGTCGAAATTACTGATAATTAGATGATTCCTTCATCCTTACGAAACAGTTTAAACACAAAATCCGCGCTTTTCGGTGAAAATATCTTTAAAAAATCTTCATCCTTATAAGTTTTAGCATTGTTAAATATCCCTTATATTTCTCTTGACAAAGTTGCTCAGAGAAGATTAAGAGTGTGTATATTCAGTGTACCAGAGCCTCTTTAGCCGCCACTCGAAAACGTCGAGTGACGTTTCCGCTTCCCAGCACGAGGACCTACAGGTTGGATTTTGGGAAGTGTTGGTGTTATGCGACGGTGTCGTTTACGGTAACGGAGCGTGAAATGTAAACGATGCGACGAACGAACTACAGAATGGTTCAATTGTGAAACTGTATTATCGTGAGGGGTGTTTGTAAGGATGTGTTGTAACGAAACTGACGAAATCGTAGAATCTTCGATTGACGAAACTCGTGCCGATTGATGCATTAAATAATACATCCTTACCTGGCGCCGAGGTTTGCCGTGATGATACTTAAAATGACGATACTTCCAGCCTAGGCCTGGCCACTGCACTCGGACCGAAGCGGATGAAGCGTATAATTTGTGGCACTGGTAAATACCTACCAATCCTATACAAATCAACGTCTTGTCAAGCGCGTAATTGTATCGACACGTCTTGGATTCGAGACCCGGGTCCCACATCGGACGAAGGTTGCTCCCGGCACTCAACTATTCTACGAAATTATACCAATGGAAACCTCACATCGACACATTCTAAACGACAGATTCCGGAATAAAAGCTTTTACGATACACAAAATCGTCTTCATTGTTTGTTTAACAATAACGATGACTGGAATTAAATTACATTTAATAATTAAACTTTTTAATTGAATTATATGAACGATTAATTTTTTTTGTTTCAAAATTTGTGTAATTTTCTACAATATTTAAATAGCACTTTTTGATCTTTGTAGAATAGCAAATACCTGTCATTAGTTCATATTATGTTTCATCTGGCTTATCGGTGGAAGCATCATCCGTAGAGAAAAATTCTTCTGAAAAGAAGGATATTAGAATAAGGTTGAATAGAAGGAGTGTGTTGTCAAAATGAATCTTTTATACGATATCTAAAAGAGATCATTTTCTTATTTTGAAAGACATGTTTATTTTTGGATATTGTATTAACGGGTTACTTTGTTAATGACTGAAAAACGCATTAAACAATTGACGTAGAGCAAGACACAGTTTTTAACGTTTAGAAAACGTGACCTAAATAACCAACTGCGTTTAAAAATCAGTGTTATGACGTCGCCGATTGTCCTGCGGTACTTACCAAGTAACCGTGTGTGCCGCCAAATTTTCAAATTATTAAAAGTGTACCGTGACGAAAAAAAGTTGAGAATCACTGCACTACGTTATAGTGAGGTACCGTTTGATCAACATCACTTAATGCTGTCGGATTCAGAAACTGAACTACGTCTTGGTGTTCCGAGCTTTCTTCACTACCTTGAATACTTAGAAGGTCTAATTGCTATCTGGCGTTTGGGTGATCCTTGCTGCGGTTGGTCGTAGCCCTTCACCGTTGCGACGAAGGATTCCGTTGTCACCAGTTCTAATTATATAAGAATGCGGTGTCTTTGCAATGCTATAAACTGTAGCTGGAACCCAATTTCCTGGTGCTGTCTTCAGTCAAACTGATTGGCTTTGTATTAATTTGCAGATTCATTGAAGAAGTAGTGGCTGCCACACGTTGCTTTTCTCTGATTACTTAAATAGATGCAAAAACTGATTTTCTAGGCAACCGTGACAATTGATGTAACGGTATTAAACCAAGAGTAGGTCGTCCAAAAAGACGTTGGGCAGAAGAGGGAAGGTTTCATCGAGAAGTATTCCTCCAGTTCAAAAGTGTCAGTTGTATATCCGTCAGTTCCATAATACTGTACATCTCAAGATTAGCTTTGTTATTTGCCCATAGCCTTCATCTAGTCCACTCGATTTCGATAATGCGGGCTTGACGGGATATGTAAAATTTTTTAAATTTTTGTAAAGTTGTGAAATGCTTTTGACGAATATTGTGAATCATTATCCGATTCCAGTATATCAGGTGGCACAAGTGTTGCAAAAGTAATTACTATGTGAGAAATCGGATAATCTAATTTTTAAAAATCAAAGTATCCCGAGTAACTGTCAACAATAAGACAATACTGGAATCCATTAGCCTAACGCTCTGAGGAATCCGTGAGGGACACGGACTACCCAGTCGCCCTATTGTGGGCATGGCCGAATCCACCGATGGACCTTAGAAAAAAAAGGTCTTATTTTGCTCTTTGAGAACTAAGAATTTTAAAATATTGACAATTGAGTCCTTGATGTTTTGAAAAAATGGCAAAATATTTTTTGTTTTCTACAATAATTTACTGGGAAATACTGTAATTACCGGTAGATACAACATTTTTCCATGCAATAAACAGTGTGCGCGTATTTATATTGACTTTGTAAAAAGGTAATTGTTAATCTTATAGCATTGTCATAATGTAGAAGAATGTTATTGTAAGAAATAGGATGAATCATCATATTTATTAATAAGATTGCGTAATTGATTTTTTTTCGAGTTTCTAGAATTTTAGATGGATTTTTATCAATTTCACTATAGATTTCTGTTATTACATTTATAAATAGAGTATATAAATTATCCCCACAAAGTATAATATTGTTTTTTAAATTATAAATTGTTAAAATATAAATGTTTATGGCAATCGTTTTCGGTTTTGGATCGTTAATTGAAATAGCATTTGTCATCGTGTAAAAAAAAACAATAGAAGTTTTAAAACCAAAACTGTCTTGTGTATATGATTCATTGTAGTAACAGAAGAAAAATAAACGTGAAAATTATATTAAAATTTTTAATTTTATTAATTTATTTGATTAGTTCGTAACAATAGTGAAAGTGAAAGTAACAGCTGATCAACTCTAAACACGTGACTAATCGTTAATCATTCTCACGTGTTCAGTATAATCAAAACAAAATCTTGGATCCCGTGATGCAGTGACTTCGGTTATCAACAGGACGGTTTATACGTGAGTTAGAAATTATATTCTGCTTAATTGTTTTACTTTATAATGAATATATTGTTTTAAATTATTTTGTTTTATTTAATTTTATTGATAGAATGATCATTTTATTCGTAATTGCTACTTTCTTGCCTTGCATCTTATCATCATCGCAAGAGAAAAATGCATCGGTCATTTGGGATGCAAATTCTAATAAGTTTTTGATTCGTGACTCCATTGTAAACAATTCTGTTGCTTGGGGTAATTTTAAAGATCAGATTGCTGAAACAGGGTAAGGAAAATATTTTATTTAAATGACAAAAAAATCAAAACAAAATATCTTATTTTAAATTGTTTATAGCTGAATTAGGGGCCATTGAGAGGGAGGAGGAGCTGAGAATTTTTCTCTGGGAATGTAGGAAAGTTAGGAATCCATAGTGGTTCCTATCCCTATAAATTCATGTTATTTTTAATAACAGAAAATAAAATCTTTAAGACTGTTTTTCATTAATCAAAAAACATTCTATTTATTTTATTTGCTCAAAAAAAAAATGGCAAAAACTCTTTCCCTGGTGGGTACAAGTTCTCAATGACCTTGCTGTATTAAATGTTTAAAATATACAACTAGAAATATTTTTAAATATTTTAAATAATAATTATTAACAATACAGTATTTAGGAAGATTTATAGTTTAGATGTAAGTTATAAAATAAATTATCACTTTTTTTAAAAGCCCAGATATAGTCATACATATATTAAAATAACAATAGATACTTTATTATGTTATAGCAATTGGCATAAATTGAGGAAATACTTACTTAGTATTAATAATATAATAGATTAATAATTAATTAACTTAATAAATAATTATAGTAAATTATTTTCTCAAAATTTAATTTTCTTTGAAAAAGTTTTCAATTTTTTTTATCTTGTAATCCCTTGAAATATGTAAAATTAAAAGTTTATTTTCATTTTTTAAAGTACCATATTTTATTAAATAATTATTTAACAAATAATTAGCCTTTAATTACTTATTAATGGTGCAATTATTTAATATTTTTAAATTTCAGATGGTCCCTTTTAGAAGTGCACACAAATGCATCTTATAATGATTCCTTTCAAGCATATGCCGCTGGTCTTGTGGAAGGGTACTTAACAGCTGATTTGATCAGTAAACATTGGAATAATCTATATGCAAACTATTGCAAAAATGATCAAGTTTATTGTAAAAAACTACAAAACTTTTTAGAAATAAACATGAATTTTATGAATAATCAAATTCGTCGCAAAAGGTCGCACACTTATTGGCATCAGGTAAATATCAGTTATAATATATTATTAAAATTGTGAATCTAATTAATTTATTACAATTAATTACAGGTTGCATTGATATTAGAACAAGTTCAAGGATTACAAGATGGATATAAGAAAACCCCATCCCTCCCTAATACCAATCCAAATGTGATGGGTGTTATGTAAGTTTATTTGATTTGTAGTAATATGTATTATCTCACAAATGACATGTAAGATCAAAGAATTAATGATCTATACAATATATTCTATAGATTATTGAGTAATTCTTAAAAACATGTTGACAACATGCCCAAATTATTCTAATGATTAAATGACAAGGCTAGATTAATTATCAGGCCAAATTGTAAATAATAGAATAAGTTTCAATTAACCAATTATCCTAGCTGATAGTTAATCTGGCATTCTCATTTTAGCCTAAATAAGGCTTGCAATTAGAACAAATAAAAAATAATTCCTATTCTAATAAACTATCACTTATATCTATAAAACCCATCAGTGGCCAAGTGGTCTTCGTACCCTGAACACTAGGAGTTCGGTCGTGGGTTTGCGCCTCGCTCGGATAGGCTGGCCACGTGGAGTTTTCTGGGTTTTCTCCACATCTGTAATACCTAAATAAAGGCCAGTTTCCCTTAAAAAGACCTCCCGGAAGGCATCCCTTAGGCAGATCGCCCAAGCATTGCGTTGCGATAACTTAACCAACAACATCATATCTAATAAGTAGAAATATTTCATTTTTTCTTCTTTCTATCATTTTATCATTGAATAGGTCATTAATACAAAGTTTAATTAACTACAAAGTTGGCCTACATTATCATTTTTCTTTTATTAATATCATATTAGATATTTCATAATTATGTATAACCTATATATTTAAACTGTATTAATTAATTTTTCAGGTGCTATCACATGAAATAAAATATAGTAGCCCTTCTACATATCATGCATTATTACATTGCTCATATAGTTATATTGTGCTTTTATTTTGTTTTCCAAATATAAAAGAACTTTAGCCAATAATTTAAAAAAAATCAGTTACCATTAAATTTCTATTGACAAAGAAATGTTACCTTATTCCAGTCATTGTCCTTGAAACTACCATTGTATGAAATACAATCTCCAAAATAATTTAACTGGGGATCACTGTTTTACGATCATTCTAAAATAATAATTTTCTATTTTATATAGAAGTATCTTATAAAATTTTTAATAATCCTTTCTTATTGAATATAATATAATATTTTAAAATAATTCATACAATGTGTATAGTTTTATATTAAAAGTACAAAGTATCCTGTAAATTTGTGTCTTGAAATCTTGGATAAATAAAAATACACATGAAATTTTTGAACTTTTGATCTTGTTTACATTAGATAAAGACAAAATCAAAGTTTATATGATATCCTACTATACACAAATATACATTAATATGTGAATAATTTTATATAGATAATGAAGTTTGTGAGATCTAAAACAATAATAATAATCATTGTTTTATTATTTTAAAGCAATAGTAATTACTGTTACTTTTTAATTACCATAAAACATATATAAAGAAATATTCCTATAAAACAGAAAGATAATTGGATCAATACTGATAAATTATTAAATATTAACGATAATGCTAATTATAGAACTTAATAATATATAAATTACATTTATGAAGTATGTTTTGAAGGTCATTAGTTGCAGTTTCAATCAGCATTGAAATACTGTAGCCTATACAATCAGTTTAAAATAAACTATTTGTACAAGAGCATTTAATGTATAATTAAAAGACAAAATAATAAAAATAGATATAGGTTTTGCATTATGTTTCATATGTCTTCTTTATGTAGATCAGGGATTCCCAACAGGATTGGTATAGACCTCTTGGGGGTCAATGGAATTTTGAAAGTGGTTGATGGACCTCAAGGAGTAGATTGGAAGTCAATGGAAAAATTAGATACTAATCGTACTTTTTTGAGAATTTCAGATAAATTTTCAAATAAGAATAACAATCATGTGGGAGATTCATTAACTGTTATGATAACTTACATGATATTTTATACAAAACCTTGGGAAACAACATATAAATTTTATGGGGGATTGAAGAGAGTATTTTCTATATGGGATTATGACAATAAACTGCATGCATACACACCGTATTGGTAGAACTGGTAGAATTTTTTTATATTCTGAAAAAAATTCTACCACCATTAACATTACAAAAACTTCTCAAATATAATTATAATCCAAATTGAATCTAAATAGCCCACAATAAAACTTGATGTAGATTATATTTATATTTGAAAATTGCTCTTAAATTCTTTAGTACTTTCATGCTATAGTCCATCATCAGGAGTGATTTCTAATGTTGGACATTTAGAATTTGACTCTCATTAATGATTAAACTTTCTTTAAAAAATCTTTAAGATAATATAGAATTTAAGAACAGTTATAATTAAAAAATTGCAAGATACCATTTACTAAAGTAAGCTAACAATAATTTATATTATCTTGGTCTAGTAAATATTTGATAGAATAGAAATTTTAATTGAGTTGTTTGATATGATATAATTTTTTTATTGAAATTATTTGTTATACCAGTAGAATATAATATGCATTTTGATAATTATTTTAAGGTTTTTTAACTTCTTTGGTGATTTGGAAGACTTAGAAGCTCTACTTAACAAAACAACAAATAAAAAGCTATTGGGAAGTGGTCATTGTTCAGGTTTAATTAAGCTTTTAAAGAATCACGAAGATCTATATGTAGCACAAGATTCCTGGAATACATATCAGTCAATGCTGAGGATACTTAAAAAATATGTCTTTCCTTTCAAAACTTCTCCTTCAAAAAGTTTGTGTTGCTGTAAATAAATAAATTTTGGTTTTAAATGACATTTTTATTCATAAATGTATTTTTTTTTGTAGAAGGTAAGACAATACCTGGTCATACAATGAGTTTCTCTTCCTATCCAGGAACTATTTTTTCAGGAGATGATTTTTATATCATATCTACTAGACTAGTAAGTTTTTTACATTATCTTTTGAAAATATAAAATCTAAAATAACAGTTTAAATTATATAAATTTATGATTTAATAAGAATTTATGTATTTAGGTTGCTTTAGAAACTACTATTGGAAACAGCAACACTAGTTTATTCAAGTATATTCAACCAGACAAAATTGTTCTTGAATGGATTAGAAATATTGTTTCTAACAGACTAGCTACGTCTGGTCTTGAATGGGCTTCTTTGTTTAAACTTTTTAATAGTGGAACGTAAGTTTTATATTCAAATTCTATAAATAAATTGATTATTTTTAATAAATATCAATATGATAAAAAAAACTGAAAGGATTAAGATATTTTTCATTTTCTTGATTCAGTATATAATTATGATAAAAATTATGCACCTTATGTTATAAAATTGAATTCATTATAAACATCTTTAAATCTACTTTTTATAATTAGACCATATTTATTTCCTTAATAAATTCCAAATATCACTTCCAAATATCAGATGAGTTTCTACAATTATCTGAGAAGTATGTAATGTACACCAATTGATAGAATAACTTCAGAGTTAATCTCCCATCTTAATCCCATCTTGCTGTCTACTACTATAGAAAATGTCATAAATGAGAATGGCAACTTTGCAATAGAGAAAGCATTTTACTGTATGCTCTGCAGTTTACAGAGTTGGAATCACTCATCATTGTGTAACATGATTAATCTGCAGGAGCTGTAGAATTGTGACTGTTGTAGGAGGAGTAACAGCAGATATGCTATAGCAAGTGTAGGAAGAATTTTAGTATTGGCTGGATGTGTGTATGACACAGGATACACACATTGAAAAATTGTAATGGGCAAGTATAAAGCTCAGATAGTTTTCCAATGTTTTAAAGTACACTACAATATTCTCAGATAATAATTAACCAGGACTGTGGAGTTGCGTAAAAATCTACTGACTCCAACTCCGACTCTTCCTTACCATCCGACTCCGATTCCATTTCATATACATAACAAGTTGGTAAGTAAAAGGGAGTCAGAGTCGGCGGATTTTTTGATGACTCCGACTCAACTCTGACTCCAGCTAAAACACCAAAACTCCATGACTCTGACTCCACAGCCCTGTAATTAACATAATTACTATAATTTAAAATGGTTGAATGTTTTTTGGAAGACTTGATCCATACAACTTTTATGAATAATTCCTTATATATAATAAGAATAAACTAATGTTAAAAAAAATTAATAAAATAAAAATTTTCTGTTTATAAATTATAAATCAATCATTAATTATTTTTAAATATGTCAGATATAATAATCAATGGATGATAGTTGATTTTAACAAATTTTCTCCTGGCACCGTATCAAAGAATGGATTGCTAATTGTGTTAGAGCAGCTGCCGTAAGTTTGAAATTGTAAAATATATATTTCACTAAACTAATTGTATTTAATATAATTATTATCATTATTTTTTTAATCAGAAATTGCATTGAATACGCAGATAAAACTGAACTTCTTTTAGCACAAGAGTATTGGCCATCCTATAATAGTCCGTAAGTACGGTAGCTAAGGACTTGCATTTAATTCATTTTGTTAATTTAAAATTTAATAACTTATTGTCTGTTAGTTCATTCCCTAAAATCTTTAACATGAGTGGAACTCAAGAAATGGTTAAAAAGTATGGAAATTGGTTTAGTTATGATAAAACACCCAGAGCTCTCATATTTAAACGAGATCAAGGAAATGTTGACAATTTGACATCTATGACAAAAATTATGAGGTAAATCATTTCAAAATGAATAATCTTTCCTGTAATAAATAAATTTAAATAATAGACTTTTTAATATTTAATTCAGTGATGTTGAATATTTTTATACTTCTCTTACAGTTACCGATTGCAAAAATTAATTAAATATATAAAATTTGTGTATTTTAGATATAATGATTTTAAGAAAGATCCTTTATCTCGTTGCAATTGCACTCCACCATACAGTGCAGAAAATGCAATTGCTGCTCGTTCGGATCTTAATCCTGCAAATGGAACTTATCCTTTTTCTGCTTTAGGACATCGTGCTCACGGAGCTATTGATATGAAAGTAAGTTTTAGAATCAGTTTTGAATTTAGTAATAAATCTAAATTAAATGCAAAATCAGTTTCTTACTTAAAGTTTGTGTTAAATACTTAATAATTAGCTTTACATAAAGTCTCAGAAACAAAAAACTGTTGAACTTAATTTCACAGATAAAAAATAATAATTTTAAGTAAATTTTCATTTATGCAAAAACAAATTAATAAGTTATTTAATCAAATTTTTTCCTTTATTATAGCTCACTAGCTATTCTTTGCAAAAAGAATACCAATTTATTGCATATGCTGGTCCAACGTATGACCAACAGCCACCTTTCCAATGGAGTAAAAGTGATTTCATAAATATTCCTCATCAAGGTCACCCTGATTTATGGAAGTTCAATCCTTTAGTTCACCATTGGTTAGACATTTAAAAAAATTCACTAAGATATCATCATTAAAGTACAATTTATTGATTATATTACTGATTATAATATATATGATAAATAATTATTTTCTAAACAGAAAAACATTGCATGCAAAATTTCATATTGTTCAGTTTATTTGTAATAATAGTTACTTTAAGCTGTTGTAATATTAAGTTCAAAATACTGTTAGAAATTTCTTCAATCCTTTATTTGATAATCTTCAGCTTACAAAATACAGTATCTAGAACAATAATTTTTCAAAGAATTTTGAAAGTTTACTACATGAAATTGCAATTTATTGTATTATCATAAATTTTTGTATAAAAATTGATCTTTGAAGCTTGAGAAATCTCAAGATCAATTTATTTGGTGGCTAACAGAAATACTACATACAAACCTCCATGACAACATGTCTGCACATTAATGGTCAGAGTTTCTCACTAGAAATGGTACTAATGTGCTTCCACATCTCACCTATTCACTCAACTTTCAGCCCTTTGAAATTGTTACCTCTTTCGACTGATGAAACAACATCTGCAAGAATGTCAGTTTGAGTTTTCAAATGAGGTAAAAGTAGCATTGTAAGAGAAGGCTTCCAGAAGCTGTTCAAGCACTAGGAAAAGTGTATCATCACCCAAGGGGATTATTTTGAACGTGGTTGTGTGTCGGTGTTTTAAACTATTCAAGGCAGACACTAAAGCCCATATCATCTAAGCTAATTATATAAACCAAATCAAATTCAGGTAGATATAGATACTTGATTAATTTTGAATTTTAATAAAATAATTTGAAAATTCTGAAACAAAAGATTGATCCAGAATGGAATTTGAACTTATTTCTATAATACTAATGCAAAATACCCAACACATTACCAGTTATACTTAGATTTCCAGCTTGATCTTCACTTCCAAAACATACATTAATTTTTATTTACTATATAACTAACTACACTAGCTAATTAGCACTATACACTAGCATATGATCAAATTAGTCATATTATTTAATTCAAAATTAATCAAGTATATAGCCTTATCTTTGTCCATCAATAATACTCATGAGAAATAATTTAAGAACAATTTTTATTTTTATTTAATGAACATAAAATTATATAAACCAATTTAGAAAAAACTCAATTCTTCAATATCAACACTCATATCATCTGAAGTGTATGTATCTCTCCAACATTCATAATGGTAATAAAATTGCATTCTAGGCATTAGTTTTATCTTTAATATTGCTTCTTCTTGCTGGGATAAAATTTTCTTCTTGCTTTTCAAGCAGAAACAACTTAGCTCAGGAAATACATCAAAGACTGTATAAACTGCACATTTATTAAAGTTTTCGCAGTTGATTACATTAAAGGTTCTCAATGACTTTAGATAAGGAGCAATTTCCAGTAATAGTAGCCTGTCTAAACAGGCCATTGATGTCATAAATAAATGTTGCAAGTCAGTACAACTTTTGAATACATTTAACAAGCAATCATTCCATGGATTATTTAGAAAATTTTCCATTCTAAACCACTTAAGACTCTTAAATAGTGAATTAATTGAAGTAGAAAGTGTATTCTTAAAATAAAGATGAAGAATTGAGACAAGTTCCAATATTTGGAGTTCATTGCAATAGATACCAACCAAATAGATATTTACATATTCAAAATTATCTAATCTCAGTTCTTTTAAAACCTTGCCTGAAACGGAAAGAAATTGGCAAACTTCTTCAAATTTTAATGATTTTTCTGTTTTTGACGACACTAAAGATAATCTTTTCAAATGGCTAAATTGCGGAATATATGGGATATGATGGTTCATAAGAAGAGGTTTATGAATAAACAATGATTCTAGATGAGAGAAAATACTCAGTACTAATATTAAATCTCTTATATTCTGAATTCTAATCAACTGTAGCTTTCTAAGATGTAGTTGATGAGAATTGTAATTTAAATATTGATAAATTGCTCTTTCCAATATTTTTGGTTCAGTTTGTAATTTGTGTAAAGGAAACTTTTTCAACAATGAAACTATTGAATCAGATGAAATACTTAAATTTTGAATAATTAATTTCTTCAAATGTACGCATTTCCCTTCTTTGGCAAATAAACGGAAACCAAAATCTGTAACTTTGCAATCTGAAACATCTAAATATTCTAAACAAGAGCAGCAGTTTGCTATACATTTCATTATATGATCTGTGGTTTCTGTATAAGTCAAAGTAAGAGTTATAATATTTGGAAGATGTTTAATTAATTCTTGAAGATTCTCTTCGGAAATTTTAGAAAAAGATAAATCCATATTTATGATCCCCTAGAAAAGGAAATTTTAAAATTCTAAAATTAATGGAGAGTATAAATGAGAGAAACTTACCTCACAAATTTTTCCAATGTCATTTAATGGAAGATTATGTTCATAAAAACTTAAAGACACAGTTTTGATTCCATTTTGGAAAAAAATTTGCAGAATGTCAGGATGAAGATCAAAAGGAGGATGATTAAGGAAATGTTCACACAATACATGAGCTGAAATCTCTACATTAGAAATTATATTATTCTTAATAATTAAAAAATGATTATTACTTACTCAATATGGGAGTATCATTGAATTTTGCATTTTGATTCTTGTAGTAAATTAATAGCTGCAAATTATTTCGGAAAATATTAAAAGCCAACTCAAAAAGAGATACTACAATACACATTCTGAATTATAAAATGAGAAAATACTCATTATTGTTTTGTAATTATTAAATAACACAAGCAACAATTACTCTTCTAAATAACTGTAAACTAAAACAAATAAAACATTACAAAAAATAATTTATAATATATAAAATTCAGTTAATGAAATACTTCAAAAATTATATATTTATGTATTATTAAAGGAGAAAAATAGAAGTATTTTTTCCTTTTCATCAAAATCTAAACAAATTTATAGAAGCTATATTGTATGACAGTTCCAATAGAAGTTTAACTAAATATAAAATATGTGTGATATGTAAAAATATAAAATATTTAAGTATATTAAACATTACAAAGTAATTTAAAGAATTTTACCAACAAATAAATGAAAACATTTTCTTCTTTTCCACAAAGAGTTCAATGTACTGACAAATGTTTTTGGCCCACTTCACAGGCCAACATCATGTCTAAGAACTTAACATAAAATTTGTATCTTCAATTTTTTGGAATACAAAAGGTGTCTGAAAAAGAATATGTGGAAGATAGACATGGAGAACACCTTATTGTTCTTTTGTTCCAATAAAAAGTACAATGTTATGTTATAGACCAAATATTGGCCTGTGAATTAGGCTGAAAACATTGTAACTACATAAAATATTGCTGGAAAAAGAAGAAAAGATTTTTATTTATTTGTTGGTTAAGCTTCTTCCAAATTTCTTGTAACTTTTAAGTTTTTATCAAAGTTCTTTACAATTGTCCTTTATGTTATGTAAGTCCACTATTTAATATATCTGGCATAACCATTTATGGAACATTTAGCAGAGGAATTAAACAATTGAATACAAGACGTTATTAATCTTGTCATGTTTTATTTGTAACTGGACAATAGGTGAATAATACAAAATCTCAATTAAACAATACAACCAGGATACATGATTTTAAACAATATCTAAATTCGTTCTCATACAATTGATATTTTTACAATAATAAATAACAATAAAATTTTCTACATTCATGTAAATAATTTACTATTAACATGCATAATTTGTATAAATATGACTAACTTCCTCGACTAGAAATATCAAAAACACATCTAATGTAAAATAATCCATTCACTACATTACATTAACAATGTTACAGTTATATACTGTATATGATGATAAAACTTATGAATTATTATTAAAATACTGATATATTCAGTTTTTAATATATAACATTGACAACAAACAAGTCTTTTAACAGACAATAATTTCACAAAATCAATAAAAGATTACATATAACTTATATAAATTTTTTTATTTTCTTTAATGTAAATGTTTAAAATTCACTGCAGAACCATTAAAACACACATTAGAATGTGTGAGTCATTACTAAATAACTAATAATGATTGATGCAGAATTTATTGCTGATTTGTACTATAAAACGTTTTTAAATGTTTTTCAAATGCATAGTTCTTTATACCTTAAAAAATATTAAGAAATCAATCATGAATATAAAGATAAATGTTATTCATTTTATCTTTCATATTTATCAGTATTACCTTTACTAATTACATTACGATGCCAAAAATATAGGCATAATGTATATTATCATACCCTTATAAATTTTATAGAATTTAGATTATATACATCAGGGATGGCCAACACGTAGACCGCGGTTGACCGCAAAGGTTTTGAAAGTAGCCCACGAAGCTAAAGTTGAACAATTTGCTTTCAATTAAATTAATGTTTAAAAATCTTAATTCAATAATTTATTCTTACAATAATAGACTGTCTGTGCAACATACCCATACTGTTTGTATTTATCCCAATGAACAATGCAAATGAATGTTAGTGCATGCGCATATAAAAATCCTAAAATTGTTTGCCCATATTCATAGTTGCCCGGAGACTATATTTTACCAAAAAAGTAGCCCCTAAGGGATAAAAGTTTGGCCACACCTGATATACATTGATTATATTTGTCTCAATACATGTACAGTACAATCTTTGCTAAGTTATATAGCATCTATATAACTTTGTTACTTCTATTATATCAATGAATGCAGAATTAATTACATAATAACAATAGCATACAAATAGTACTGTTTTGTATCTTATCTTTGACAAATGAATAACAATTTATTTTCTAATGAATGTAGAATTTAATGTGTAATAAATTCTACATTCATTTGTATCTTATGTTAAGGATAAATATTATTCAAACTAAGTAATAAATCATTTTTAAAATTCTGTTGATAAATTTGTGAAGTAAGTAATACTTCAAAAATACAGATAATAAAAAATATTTCAAATATTTTGGAATTAAATTATTGAAAATTTGTTTTAAAAAATAATTTGAAAACTATATTTACATTGATTTGATTTTTATAATTTAATTAACAACACAAAAATATTTTAAAACTACATTTCTTCAATAAACTGTTAAGCTTTTGTTGCAAAACAGATTCATGAGTGTATAAAAAAAAATTTAAATGATCTCTGATAATTATCTGATTCTTTTTCTTGAGCAATTGTGTCGCAATGTTATGGCCAATTCATTTTTTTAGTTTCTTAAAATAAATGCTTAATTTAAAAATATTTTAATAGAAATAAGAGAAAAAAAATGGAACCCTTTAATACAACAACTGAATGATGCATAATTAATACTTTAAAATTATATATAATTCAAATAATAATATGTCGTATACATAAAATTTTTCAGTACAGTTGAATCTTTTCACTTTATTTTATTGCACTCTCAGCATAAATTTTGCTATGTTCAACCTCATAATTTCTTCACAAAATAGAAAAGGAATATTTTTTTTATCATCTTTGATTATCAATACTTAATTTAAGTATTAATATATTAATTTCTTGGCATCACAAATAATTTAATAAATATAATCATTTCATTTCACAATACTGAATTATCATGAATTTCAAGACTAAGATATGAAATAATTTTAAAATTCGAATGCTTGAAACTTACTCTGACATTCTAAAATGATATTAAACTCTATAAATAAATTAAAAATTGATGTTATTGCCAAAAAAGGGAAAATAGTTCTCAAGAAAGAGAGGTTAAAATTATCAATTTGAATGATTTGAAAGAATAAGAAGTTACTCTAAACATAAATAAAAGATGAAAATACAGTCAACACCCCTATAACAGTGTTGATTATTCTGTTTTATATGAATTCCATGTTGTACAAATAACTTAGATTTTACAAATACGTGTGCCAGGCTGTGAACGGCTCACGTATTTGTAAAATCTAAGTGACTCGTACAACATGGAATTCATATAAAACAGAATAATCAACAGGGGTTATAGGGGGGTCAACAGTATACTAACATAACCAAGAACAAAATGCAAGTGTTCCCTTTAAACAGATCCAGTAATGGTGATGAAATCTCATGTTTACAGATGATTTAAATAAAAGAAAAAATTTTATTAATTAAATGACTATAGATTAATCTCATTTAAATCATACACATTGCACATTTCCTTAATTATAATCATAAACTTACAGCTTGAATTTTGTTGTATCTTAAAATATCATTAGTTTATATATATATTACATTAGAAACTGACACAACTTAAATCACAACAGATATCTGGTATGAATTAAATGTAAATATGTTTAAATATACTTTTATCATCAACTCTATTTGATAATAACAAGTAAGAAATGTTAAAAAATAAAATAAAATTAGTTTTTTTTTTACAAAAGTAGTTCTAGAGGTAAAGATTGCACTCGTGTCAGGAGATTGCATTTCACTTTAAAAAAGTAAAAATTTCATAAACTCTTAACTTAAAAAGTTTATGTTGTCATTGCACCAACATAAAACTCATTTTTGACTAACAATTTTTATATCAAGCTATTTGACTCAATAATTATCACAAAATTTGGAATTGTTTGAAACAGTAAATCTATTCCTAATTCAATAGTGAAAACAAAATTGAATACTTGTGTAACTTGGCATTACTTACTTTTCTGTAAGGTATAATTTTGACCTTATTTTGATAAACTTAGAAAACATCCCATATATGATAGCATAATAAATGTAAAATTGTTATTGTGCATTTTATTATATTGTAAAAAAAATTTTGAAATGACTGCATAAACAAGATTTTGTACTGAATTGTGATTAAACTTTTATTAATGCTAAGTAAATTACATAAAGTTACTCTGTGAATGTGTATTCAAGGAGTCACACTTTATGCAACATAATACTTTTTGAATTGGTTCATATTTTATCTTCAGATCCACATAGATGTGAACCNAAATGCAAAAATTTCATAAACTCTTAACTTAAAAAGTTTATGTTGTCATTGCACCAACATAAAACTCATTTTTGACTAACAATTTTTATATCAAGCTATTTGACTCAATAATTATCACAAAATTTGGAATTGTTTGAAACAGTAAATCTATTCCTAATTCAATAGTGAAAACAAAATTGAATACTTGTGTAACTTGGCATTACTTACTTTTCTGTAAGGTATAATTTTGACCTTATTTTGATAAACTTAGAAAACATCCCATATATGATAGCATAATAAATGTAAAATTGTTATTGTGCATTTTATTATATTGTAAAAAAAATTTTGAAATGACTGCATAAACAAGATTTTGTACTGAATTGTGATTAAACTTTTATTAATGCTAAGTAAATTACATAAAGTTACTCTGTGAATGTGTATTCAAGGAGTCACACTTTATGCAACATAATACTTTTTGAATTGGTTCATATTTTATCTTCAGATCCACATAGATGTGAACCATGTCAAAAATTTTTCATCATGTAACATGACTCCTTGAATGTTTATTAGCATTTTGGTCATGTGATGTTAAATTTTTAATAGGAAATAAAGATAACTTTTATGTTGTATAAATTCACAAACCCATAAATTCTTTAAATGTCATTAACCCAATTTATACAAGCGGCCGGATGGCCGAACAGTCAAGGTGATAGCCCACTGCTCTGGGGGACCCGGGCTCGAATCCGAACAGGTTGAAAACTCACCAGGAATTTTTAGGGGGGTGGTCCGTTCGGATATGTCGGGCCCCGTTCCTCACCACCCGGCAGCCCTATTGTGGGCCTGGCCGAACCGATATTGGGCTTGCAAAAAGAGGTCCTCTCAGTGACCACAGGGCAGAAAGAATTTTAAAAAAAACCCAATTTATACATACAAAAATTAGGATTTTCCAATAAATACTTTTACTCGAGATTTTGTTTATGCAGTCAACCTTTAAAACAAATATACTTAGATTTGATTATTATTCTGAATCTATTATTTCCATGTATATAACTGGAAAATATCCTATCCTATTGTCTTTTGTTTCAATTTGCCACCAATCTGGATCACAAGCATTAATCACTCTTACAATTTCACCTTTTTTTAATGATACTTCTGTCTCATCCTGTAAATAAAAATAATAGCTAAAGTTGAACAATTTGCTTTCAATTAAATTAATGTTTAAAAATCTTAATTTGATAATTTATTCTTACAATAATAGACTGTCTGTGCAACGTACCCATACTGTTTGTATTTATCCCGATGAACAATGCCCTTGAATGTTAACGCATGCGCATAAAAAATCCTAAAATTGTTTGCCCATATTCATAGT